>NC_069141.1:44914970-44917470 GCF_943734755.1 Anopheles moucheti | reverse complement strand
GATTAAGTACCCCTTGTTCTCTTCATCCGTGTTTCTCCAATCCTCCACACTCCGGCCGCACGCCGGGAAAGAGAATGGCCGGGAGTGTGAATCACATTTTGATTGATTGATCATCATCAGGGTCGACAGCGGGTAAACGAACTTCGGGACGAATTAACACGCAAACCAAAAGCAACCGCTGTGGCCAGGGATCACCGGGAGTTGAGCGTGAGCATACCCCCGTGCGACGAATGTCTGCCGAAAGGGGGCCATCAATCAAACTGCCAACTTACCCCTTCAGTGTTTGCTCTGGACGCGTTGTTTGGCTTTTTTGTATTTTGCTTTAAATTTCCGATAAACGATAAACGGGTCGTGTGAAGCGAATGTTTTATTAGGGTGATTTGATATTATATTCCACAGGCACTGTCGTCGCACAGAAGGGAAAATAAGCTTTAGAAATGCGTACAGTAGCAAACGGGGTCGTTTGTTTTTTCGTGTGCCTTTTTTCTTTTCGTTTTGGCCGTAGTTGCCTTGCCTGTCCGGATCACGGTTGTCCCTAGACGCCTGGCGCCGTTCGCTTGTGCACACCTGAAGGGGGCCACGGCGAAGACGCAAAGGCTTGGCCCTTCATTTGGACGCTGTGGTGTGGTGGCGTGGAGTGTTAATTTGAATTTCACAGCACTGTCTGTTGCTGTCCTCGATGGTGACCGTTGTCGCGACAAACTTCAACTCACCCGCAGCTGATGCAAAGTGGCAGGTTTATTGATTTGCACTGGCCACCTTAGCGGACGTTTCCTGTCGTACATCAATTAACGCTGGTACGCTTGTTGACTCGCTAATGTTTGCAATGGTGGATAGCTGAATAGTTAGTAGTTTTTTTCGCCGACTACGCAAGCCCTCATAGGGAATCCATGGGACAGACACCCAAGAATGCCCTTACCGATAGTTTACGATTGATTGCGGCATTACAATCGCGCTGCGCTGTAAATTGATTCATTCCAAAGCTGCTGCTCTCGAACCGCTTCGAATGGGAATTGTGAGGTAGGGAATGTGAGCACTCCATCAAGACATAAATCTACACGCGACGGCGTGTCATTTGATTTGCAATCGAACTATCTCGCACTCATTTTCTATGCAAGGGACAAAGTCAATGTGTCGACTTACGGCCGTGCAGGTAGTTGAAATGACAGGGCTATTTATTTAATTGATTGTGGGGCCATAATTGGAAAGGATATTTGATTATCGCCGATTGAGAAATTCAGAACTACTTCATTATTAATTTGCCAATCATTCTATTGTTCTAGATAGGTGGCGCAGTGGGGTATAAATTTAAAACTATCAGTAAGCTTGTATTCTATGACTACTAAAATGATTTATTCATTTGATGATGACAGCATTTGCCATATAGTCAACGCCGCTTGCGTTGAGTGTTGTACAATTTGTATAAGGTATTTCAAAAGTATGATCAAACTGAATGGAGTAGCTTAAACGGTGCGATTACACAACTTATACAGATTATCTGCAGGAAGGTTCTACTGCATTTCTGGTGGAACTGGAAATAAATCAGTTATTACGTGTTAGTTCTATAATTGAACATAAAACACTATTATCAGTATATGGATCGCGAGAGATGCAAAATTTTCCAATAGAAAATATGTAGTGAAGCATTGTAAAGTTTCCTTTGAATGGCAACAAACACAACTAAACGGTGTCTATTTAACCGGAATCTAACTATCGACAATATGTTCACAATTAGACATATAGAGAGTGTAGTGGCTAAAGCTCGCAAAGTTCTGAGACTTTTATGTCGGCTTTCCACTGATATTCGTGACCCTCTCTGTCTAAAGGCGCTGTATTGCTGCTGGAGAGAGTTTGAGAGTTTTTTGTTTTTTTTTTTTTTGTTTCGTTAGAACGGCCTGGTCGTATCGACTCCTAAAAGAGTAGTTAACATAGAAAAAAAGTTTACTAGAATTGCAATCGGATCATTGATTCGACACTCCAATGTTCCGATGCCTTCCTACTCCATTCGTTGCACAATGCTGCAAATTGTGAATCTAAAATCACTCCTCTCACTCCAATCAATCCTCTTATTTTCATCGCTAAGATTCTCCTCAACAATATTGATGCGCCATCCTTACTATCCATGCTTAACCTATATGTTCCTTGTCTTCGTCTCCGTTCCCGTCCTCCTTTATTCATTCCGGCGCGCCTTACCTCTTACGGCCAAAATGATCCTTTTCTACGAGCTATGAAATCTTTTAACTGCGTTTTTTATCATTTCGATTATAACATCTCGGTATCTACTTTTCGGACCCGACTAATTAATGACTCCTTGTATTCCTATGTTCCTATGTTTAGTTTGTTTCCTCCTCCTCTTCTGACGCGTTTTTAGATTTAAGATTAGATTATAAGATTACTTTTGTTAAGCCTTATGGGCGGACAATTTATTTTCCGTAAATAAATAAATAAATAAATAAATGATAATTCAATGAAATCGTTAGTAGTTTTATGCGAGTAATTA